>NC_056743.1:523035533-523043033 GCF_019279795.1 Protopterus annectens
TTCAAATCCCACAGGGGAGTGGGAACTTTAAAAGGGTGCCTAAGAAGAACGGTTCCCCTTATAAAAGGACTTGCAAAGTTTAGAAGAAACTAAAGGTGAATTACTTACTCCAATTTGAAAATTAGAAATGGTAGACAGTTGTACTTCAACAGTTGAACTAGCACCTTCAATAAAAATTTTAGCTAAATACTCAAGAACTTTAGGTACTGGCTTTGAAAAGGTATCAGTTTAATTTTGCTGTGCCCAAAACGCAACTTTTTTACATTTACTTCTGTAATTTTCTTTTACTGGCAGATTTGTGGGAGGATAAAAGAATGTGACAGAAGGGAAGACACCCCTATGGAGGTAACTTCTCCCCTGATTTCAGGAACTTAACTGCGAGACAGTTGACAATCCAGCAAGTGACGTAGGGGTCTATTCCCACCCTTAGTTAACTCCTCTATTATGCCTGAGGGACTGTGTCAAAAGCTTTGGCCAGATCAAGGTATATGGTGTGCACTTATTTTACCTTGATCCACTGCTTTGGTGACCTCTTCAAAAATGTCCACCAGGTTGCGTAAGCATGACCTGGCAATCTGACGATTCCAAACAAACTGGTCCAGTTTTTGGAGATTCCCCATATTGTTATTGATTAGTTCCACAAGTCTTTCCATGGCTTTGCATACGATTCTGGTCAGACGTACAGGTTTTTAATTGCCTTTGTCTGTGGAAGGTTCTCCTCCACTCATTTGGTACAAAACCTGTTTGGAGCATGAGGTTTAACAGTGCTGTTACAGGGGTGGCTAAATCATGCTTCATGCTATTTAAGATGCATCCAGGCATACTGTTAGGACCCAAAGATGCATTACTATTAGCCTTTGATAGCGCTTTTAGGTCTGGGTCTTGTGTGATAGCTGGTGGTGAGCCAGTTTCAGGTATATTTTAGGGTATGATGGGCGGGGGGCAAGTTAAATAGTACAGTTGTGTACACTTACCATAAATGTAGATGTTAGAGTGTATTCACTGTTGCAGTCATTACATGTGGGTAATCTGCTGGCAGAATGGCTTGAATTCCAAAGTCTTGGGTCCTGCGTCTGTTGCTGTCTCTTCTTCCATGACGTCATGTCATCAGGGGTATAAAACAGGCAGCCAACACCATTTTCTTTAGCTTTTCTTGCCCCAGATGTCAGGTGCCCCCCCCAAATGGGGAGAAAAATATATATAAACTATACATACATGCAACAACAAACTTTACCTTCATCTAAAAGCAAATACACCACAAAGGCTGTAGAATATAGTGTAGGAAAGAGAAACGCAAGAATAAAAAGGGGATGGCGGGCGAGTAACCTGGACTGCAACAGTTAATACACTCTAACATCTACATTTATGGTAAGTGTACACAACTGTACTATGTTCATGTTTCACGGTTGCAGTCATTGCATTTGTGTAGAACCCCAAAGCTATAGATGGGAGGCTGGAGCTAAACAGCATTAGATGCGGCTATAAGGCCGTGCAGAACTGCAATGGTAAAGCCTGCCCCAGACTTAGAGCAGAGAGGCAAATGATAATGCTTTGTAAAAGTATTAACTGAACTCCAAGTAGCAGCTTCTAGAATGTCTTTGGTTGGTACCCCACTGAGAAAAGCTGCTGATGTGGCTGCAGCCCTGGTGGAATGATACCTAATGCCCTTGATGTAAGTAGCAGAAACTAATGCAGTGGCTTATCCACTTTTGAAACAGTCTGCTTCGAAATAGCCTTTCCCTCTGATCCTGCAGCAAATGCCACCAGTAGCTGCTCAGTTTTTCTTAAGAGCTTTAGTCCTGCTCAAGTAGAATCTTAGTCGTCTGTGTACATCCAAGGAATGCAGAATTGGGTCCGCCTTGTTCTGCAAATTTGGATAAAAAGTTGGCAGATGAATAGTTTGGTTAAGAGCCACACTGGAAACCACCTTAAGCATAAAGGAAGGATTGGTCCTGACGGACACCCTGCCTGGATAAAATGCGATAAAAGGCTCCACAGCCATAAGGGCCTGTAGCTCCGAGACCCTTCTTGCTGAAGTAACTGCCAGGAGCAAAGCTGTTTTTCATGATAAAAACTTTACATCTGCAGTAGCAGCTGGTTCAAATGGAAGCAGGGTGAGCTTTTCCAACACAAAATTGAGGTCCCATGCAGGAATTGGTGATCTTCTGGGAGGCCTTAGATTGTTGACCCCTCTAAGATACTGTTTTAGCAAAGGGTGAGAAAAGATCGGTGGCTCTGTGTTGTAATGAGCCAAGATGGCAGAAGCATGGATTTTTATTGATGAAAAAGATAGGCCTTTGTCAAGCATCACAGTCAAGTATTGTAAAATCTGAGGAATATTTGGCTCTGCTGTGTCAGTTCCTTGTGCTTGGTTCCAAGCACAGAATCTCTTTCATTTATCAGCATAAGATTTTCTAGTACTAGGCCTTCTGGCTTCCAAAATGACATCTATCACAGATTTACTGAGAGGTGGTGTTTGAATAACTACATGATCAGCCATGCTGCCAGGTTCAGTGCTTGGAGCTGATTGCGCAGGATCTGATGGTTTTGCTCAGACAGTAAGTGAGGTATTTGAGGCAAGTACCAAGCTGGGAATTGAGACATATTCCTTAGGATTTGATACCAGTTTTGGCGGGACCAGTACGGGGAAATTAGTATCATTTTTGTTTTTTCTTGTCTGACCCTTAGTAGGACCTTGGGAAGAAGAGGCAGAGGAGGATAGGGTTTTTCCAACTGAAGGATAGGGCATCCACTTTCCATGCTTGTCTGTGATAGATCCTTCTGCAGAATTTGTCCAGTTGATAATTCCGAGGAGAGGCAAATAGGTCAATGTCCTGAGTCACCCATTTCTTTTTTATCATGCTGAAGAGTTATGTATACAGTTTCCACTCATGAGGGTCCATTAGGTTTCTGCTTAAGTCATCTGCCAGAGTATTTTGCTTTCCTGGCAGGAATTGAGCTTGAAGATGTACTTGGTAAGTCAAAGCTGTGTCCCACAGTGCCATGGCTAGTCTGCAAAGGGGGTATGAGTGTGTGCCTCCCTGCTTGTTTATGTACCACATAACAGTGGTGTTGTCCGTCTTTATCAGTAGTTGTCCTGGATGAAGTAAGTCCTTGAAGGCTGTCAGGGCATTTTGAACAGCTAGCATCTCTTTTTGGTTGAAATGCAGATGCATTTGTTTTGGGGTCTATATGCCCTGAAAGTATCTTCCCACCAGGTGGGCCCCCCATGCATAGTCTTGATGAGTCTGTAGTTAAGGTTTGGCTGGCAGAGGG
This sequence comes from Protopterus annectens, assembly GCF_019279795.1. Taxonomy (NCBI): domain Eukaryota; kingdom Metazoa; phylum Chordata; order Ceratodontiformes; family Protopteridae; genus Protopterus; species Protopterus annectens. The sequence continues at coordinate 523,038,810 of NC_056743.1, forward strand.
TAGAGTGAAAGACAGTCCCATGTTTTGGTTACATGCCTCTGCCCACCAAAGAAACTCCTGTTGTAGGCAGGGAATGAGAGGAATCATAGTTTCCAGACTCTGACAGTGTTGACTCCATAAACTTTTTAGGTACCACTGTAGTTTCCTCATATGCAGTCTGCATATGGAATCAGTAGGATGCAGGACGCCATGAACCCCAAAGCCTGCAGAATTTGTCTTGCAGGTAACTGGGTTTTTGTTGCCATCTGTTTGAAGTAAATAGTCAGTTGCCTTTGTCTGGCATGAGGAAACCCATCAGGGCAGTTGTACTCAAGCTTGCACCCAGGAATGTTATCTTTTGAGAGGGTACTAGTTGTGATTTCTTTTCGTTTACTGTGTACCCTAGGGCATGTTGGAAGCCTTTTCACAAACTCCAGATGCTGAAGGATGTCCTTGTTTTTTGCTTGAATGAGGCAGTTGCCCAAGTAAGGCTAGATTTGTGTACTTCTTTGTCTGCAAAATCAATTACTGGTGCCAGGCACTTTGTGAAGACCCTGGGTGCAGTAGATAAGCCTAAGGGCAGTGCAGAGAATTGGTAATGCATAAAGCCAGCCTTGAAACGGAGGTATCTTCTGCACGATTCCCTTATTGGGATTTGCAGGTATGCCTCTTAAGTCTAAAGTCACTAGCCAAGCGTTCATGCCCAGCATGGGCAGAAGCTGCTGCAAAGTTAGCATTTTGAATTTTGGAATGTCCAGGAATGTGTTCACAATTGATAAATCCAGTATGGGGTGCCAGGCATGGTCTTTTCAGAGTACCAAGAACAGTCTTGAGTAAAGCCCTTGTCCTTTTTCCTGTTCTGGCACTGGCTGAATAGCCCCCATATCCATGAGGGACGTAACTTGTTTCTGTGCCTCTGCCCATTGATTATTTGGCAGATCTGGCCGATCGTTTGGAATTGGCAGTGTGTGGAAGTGGAATCTGTATCCCTGGGATACTATGTTTAATACCTACTTGTCCTGGTTTATTAACTGCAAATTTTGAACCAAAAGTGCTAATTTTCCCCCTAAGGGAGCTGCCAAAAGATAAGTGTTTGGTGATGGCAGAGGGAAGTCATTGAGACTGCTTACTGTAGGGTTGCATTTTATTTCCTCCAGATTTGGAGGTAGAGGCACCCCATTGCTTTGACCTGTAAGAATCCTGTGACTGGTATCTAGAACCTTTAGGGCGCCTGGATTTGCCCCTTGGAGCTCATTCGGACACAGGAAAGCACCATTTTTTTTGTAGGCAAGTGTCTACTGAATCTTGGTGGCTGCACTTGTATGAAGTCTTTTACAGTTTGCATAGACTTAGCTTTGTCTTCCATTTTCTTTAAAACCTCTTCTGCCTTAATACCAAACATAGTATCATGCTGTAAAGGTGAATCCAGCAATTTAGCTTTAACATGATCAGGCAAATTTTGCTCTTTTAGCCAGGCATGCCTTGTAATCACAGATCCAGTAAATGTGGCCCTGCAGGAGGCCTCTAAGGAATCAAAACCACATTGCAAAGCATGCTTTCCAACTTGTTCTGCTGCATGCAATAATTCCTGCAATTCTTTATTTTCTACACATTCAGAAATCAACATCACTTTCTGTTTCAGTAATCCCATAACATGCTGTTGAAACTTAAGCATATGAAACTAGCAGTTTAAAGCCTTAATTGCCAAGGTTGCATGTGTATAAACCGTCTTTCCCCATCTATCCAGTGCCCTGAAATCTCTATCAGAGGGGGTAGGATTCTTTGCTGTTGAGGCCTTTACACCTTTTGGACCCTGTGAAACAGTTTTAAGGTCAGCAGCAGGGTTTTTAAATAAAAATTTGTGCGCGTCAGGAACCCTGTAATATCGGTCTGGCTTGCTAGGAGCTGGAGGTAAGGAGTCTGGAGTCAAGCTAGACTCCGAAAACACATCACCCACAATGTCTAAAACAGGAGGTATGGCTAAAGGCCTATGCTGAGGGAGAAGTACGAAACCCCTAAGCCTCTTTTTTGATTCTGAGAAATCTTGACTCTCCCAGTGAAAATGCTCCCTCAAAGTATGCAAGGTTTCTCCAATAGAATAATCTTCAGGAGGAGAAGCAGATGGGATAGATTCCTCTGCATCAGAATCCTCATAGGGTGGTATAGAAAATTCCTGATCAGAAGAGGAATCCGTAGAAATAGAAGCCTGATCTGAAGATTCATAGTCACAGTCTTGCCTAGGCCATTTAACAGGAGGGGGTTGGGAACCCCCGATCAAGGTAATTAGGTCTTCAGCCATTTTGATCATCTGCTTTTTGGGCATACAGGCCTGAGCACGTGGCTCATGCGTTGGTTTTTTAGCTTTAGAAGTTGCTTTTGTCTTTGATTTTGAAGCTGGTGTCAGTTTTATATAGAAATGCTGAGGCCTTAAGACACCCTCAGAAGCCGGTGCCTGCTCAGCAGCTCTGGACCCATCCGAAGGAGATACATCCGTGGGTCCAATACTTTGAGAATCTCGCAGCGTGCCGGACTCCACATGGGTCTCGGTAGGGGCCTGCGACTCTAAAGTAGCGGGTATCAGGGACTGCGAAAACACCTCACAGAGTACCGGGGAACCTGCGATTGGCTTAGAAGTTTTGTTGTCGGTTTTGGACCTTGATGGTCTGTCTCTCTCCTTTTCTTTGCATTTTTTGAGAACTCCGGTAGTCTGATTGCTATCAGACGACATTTCAGTTTCCAAAATATTCTGAAGCAAAGATATACAGACGCTTAATAATGCGTTGGTTAAATCTAGCACAAAACCGACAGCTAGGCACATTATCATCAGGGCCTAGGCAAGGAATACAGTACAAATGGAAATCCTTATGAGGTATTTGCTTCCCACAAGTAATGCAATTATTAACTTTTAATGACATCGGTATGGAGCAAGGAAAAGTTTCCCCAACGGGGTACTTAGCTTTAGTGATGACTTCGGTTCTGAAACCGATTCGAAAATTTCAGAAGTCGGCCGACCGGCACTTGTGAACTGCTTCTGCTTCGGGCACCATGCGGCAAGAAAGACTAAAGAAAATGGGGTCAGCCGCCTGTTTTATACCCCTGACGACCTGACATCATGGAAGAAGAGACAGCAACAGACGCAGGACCCAAGACTTTGGAATTCAGGCTGAGGGCAACCTGCCAGCAGATTACCCAAATGCAATGACCCCAACAGTGAAACACGAACATCTAAATTTATTGGCCAGTAAGTTGTCCGTGTCTTCAGCCTCAATGTAGGCAACACCATTCAAACGGAAGTCAGCACATTGCTGTATTGTGTTTTTGAGGCTATGAATGCAACTAAAAACGAACTAGTGGTTGCCTTGACTTGGGCAACTAAAGCCTCAAATTTGGCTTTGGTGAATTTTAAGCTCCACAGTTGTTTATCTCAGTGACAAGTGCACTACCATTCTAAGAACTGCTCTTTTCTTTTGGCCAAAATTCTTTCCCTTTTATTATAAAGCTGACTAATATTATGGTTCCACCATGTGCGTTTGTTTCTGGGGTTTGCCCTGCATTTGTTTTCAAGGGGAACAGCTGCATCTATGCAGCTGTTTACATGCTAGTGTAGTGTGGTGGTGTACATTTCTATATATTCAGTGGAGCTAACTGGGTTTTGGTGGGGATCTGAAGCTTGCCAATATACGATTCGGAAGCAGGTAGCTTATCTTACAGCAATTAATAAAGGTACCTTGGATGGCAGGGTCTGGATTAAATTTTATTGCAAGGAGACAGCTTTATACAGTCAGTTCTAACAAGTGACAAATACACAGAAGGGATGGTGCAAGATTCCCCATATTAGTAAGGACAAGATTCAAGACGTTCCTCCTATAAGGTACACAGCCAATACAAATGTTCTGGAACAATTAGAGTCCAGGAATCTATGTATTTGCGCATAAGCAGAGGAGTAGGTTTCTCAGTCTAGAGTACGGAAATTATACTGGGTTTCACATGGAGCGATTCTAGTTCCTACAGATAGGCCTTGTGGCTTTCTTTGGTAACAAAGGGAGTTCTATATTAGCCAATATATGGTACTGGAAATTTCGGATGGTTATGTTAACAAGAAAAAGCTCTAGTGCATCATGCTGCTTTACCAGCCACAATGCAAAGCTAAGATCACAAAGATCATATCCAAGTAGTCGTCCTGCAGCTTTGTGACAACCAGACAGCAATGAGGAGGAGAACACAAATATCCAAGCAGATACAAAA